>NC_047547.1:40000-42500 GCF_012275295.1 Melopsittacus undulatus | reverse complement strand
AGGGGGAAGGGATGGTATAGGGGCTATGGGGGGGGTAATGGGAGTGTGGGGCTGGAGGCTATAGGGGCTATAGGGGCTATAGGGGCTATAGGGGCTATGGGGGCTATAGGGGCTATGGGGGCTATAGGGGCTATGGGGGCTATAGCGGCTATGGGGGCTATAGGGGCTATGGGGGCTATAAAGACTATGGGGGCTATAAAGACTATGGGGGCTATAGGGGCTACAGGGGCTATAGGGGCTATGGGGGCTATGGGGGCTATAAAGACTATGGGGTCTCGAGGCCTCTGCCCCATATGCCCCATGTCCCCTCTGTGCCCCCCCCCCCCATCAGCCCCATGGACCAATTCCAGCAGCTCCATGTGGATAATGGTGAGTGGGGGATGGGGGGGGGGGATGGGAGGGGTCCGGTTGTTAATGGGGGATGGGTCTGGTTGTTAATGGGGGATGGGTCTGGTTGTGAGTGGGGGATGGGTCCGGTTGTATGTGGGGGATGGGTCTGGTTGTGAATGGGGGATGGGTCCGGTTGTGGGTGGGGGATGGGTCTGGTTGTTAATGGGGGATGGGTCCGGTTGTGGGTGGGGGATGGGTCTGGTTGTTAATGGGGGATGGGTCTGGTTGTGAGTGGGGGATGGGTCTGGTTGTGGGTGGGGGATGGGTCCGGTTGTGAATGGGGGATGGGTCCGGTTGTGGGTGGGGGATGGGTCCGGTTGTGGGTGGGGGATGGGTCCGGTTGTGGGTGGGGGATGGGTCCGGTTGTGAATGGGGGATGGGTCCGGTTGTGGGTGGGGGATGGGTCTGGTTGTGGGTGGGGGATGGGTCCGGTTGTGGGTGGGGGATGGGTCCGCTTGTGAATGGGGGATGGGTCCGGTTGTGGGTGGGGGATGGGTCCGGTTCTGAGTGGGGGATGGGTCTGGTTGTGGGTGGGGGATGGGTCCGGTTGTGGGTGGGGGTTGGGGGGGTCACACCCCTCCCCCCCCCGGATCTTCCCCTCTCTCCCATAGGTAACGTGACCGACATCAATGACAATCGGTATGGGGGGGTTGGGGGGGGTCGGGGGGGGGGGGGGGGGGGGGGTGACCCCGTCTGACCCCTGCCCCCCCCCCCCCCCAGGAGTGACCTCTCCTGTGCCTATGAGGCTGAGGAACAGCCGCTGCTCCTCCCCCTGCGCCAGGAGACGGCAGCCTCATAGGGACCCACAGGTACCCCCATCCCATTGTGTCCTATGGGATCCCCCATCCCATTGTGTCCTATGGGATCCCCCATAACCCCCCCGTGTACTATGGGATCACCCCCCCTGTGTCCTATGGGATTCCCCATTCACCCCGAACGTGTCCTATGGGATCACCCCATAACCCCCCCCATGTCCTATGGGATTCCCCCCCCCATGGCCCCTCCCCCCTCGTGACCCCCCATGGCCCCTCCCCCCCCAACCCCTCTGCCCCTCCCCCCAGGTCCATCCGGACGCGCCTGCGCTCATCGCATGACCCCGTCTGCTCGCGCCCCTCCCCCCACGAGGAGGGGGAGGGGCCACCCCAGCCCAGGCCACGCCCCCTCCACGTGGCCACGCCCCCCCCGGGGCTGGGGGTGCTGCTTGGAGATGCCTTAACCTGCACCTATGGGGGGGGTCAGAGGTCACCCCTCCCCCCACGCACCTATGGGGGTCAGAGGTCACCCTCCCCCCCCCCCCCCCCCCCCCCCCCCCCGCTGCGATTCAATAAAGACCAGAGCTGAGCCGAGACTGGGGGAGGGGCTATGGGGAGAGGGGAGGGGCTATGGGGAGAGGGGAGGGGCTATGGGGAGGGGCTATGGGGAGAGGGGCGGGGCTATGGGGAGAGGGGAGGGGCTATGGGGAGGGGCTATGGGGAGAGGGGAGGGGCTGTGGGAGAGGGGAGGGGCTATGGGGAGAGGGGCGGGGCTATGGGGAGAGGGGGGGGGCTATGGGGAGGGGGGAGCGGCTATGGGGAAGGGGCGGGGCTATGAGGAGAGGGGCGGGGCTATGGGGAGAGGGGAGGGGCTATGGAGAGGGACGGGGGGGGGGCAGCAGTGTTTGTGGGGATGTGTATTCTCTATAGGGTCGCAGCCGTCACCTATAGGGTGATGTGTATCCTCTATAGGGTCACAGTCACCTATAGGGTGATGTTTATCCTCTATGGGGTCACAGTCACCTATAGGGTGATGTGTATCCTCTATAGGGTCACAGTCATCTATAGGGTGATGTTTATCCTCTATGGGGTCACAGTCACCTATAGGGTGATGTGTATCCTCTATAGGGTCACAGTCACCTATAGGGTGATGTGTATCCTCTATGGGGTCACAGTCACCTATAGGGTGATGTGTACCCCCTTTATGGCCACATGTCACCTATAGGATCACACATGTTACCTATAGGGTCACATGTGTCCTTTACAGGGCCCCATCTATCCCATACAGGGTCCCCTATATCCCATACATGTTCACATATACCCCCTATACGGTCATATATATCCCATATAGGGTCACA
>NC_047547.1:0-35000 GCF_012275295.1 Melopsittacus undulatus | reverse complement strand
GTACGGCGGCTGCGTACCGCGGCTCCGTACTGCCTACTGCGCGTGCGTAATGGCGGCTCCGTACGGCGGCTCAGTACGGCGCCTGCGTACGGCGGCTGCGTACCGCGGCTCCGTACGGCATTTGCGTACAGCGGCTCCGTACGGCGTTTGCGTACGGCGGCTCCGTACTGCCTACTGCGCGTGCGTAATGGCGGCTCCGTACGGCGGTTCAGTACGGCGCCTTTGTACGCCGGCTGCGTACCGCGGCTCCGTACGGTGGCTGCGTATGGCGGCTGCGTACTGCCCACTGCGCGTGCGTAGTGGCGGCTCCGTACGGCGGCTCAGTGCGGCGCCTGCGTACGGCTGCTGCGTACGGCGGCTCCGTACGGCGGCTAAGTACGGCGGCTCCGTACGGCGGCTCCGTACTGCCTACTACGCGTGCATAATGGCGGCTCCGTACGGCGGGTGCGTACTGCCTACTACGCGTGCATATTTGCGGCTTCGTACAGCGGCTCCGTACTGCCTACTGCGCGTGCGTAAGGGCGGCTCCGTACGGCGTTTGCTTACGGCGGCTCCGTACGGCGTTTGCGTACGGCGGCTCCGTACTGCCTACTGCGCGTGCGTAATGGCGGCTCCGTACGGCGGTTCAGTACGGCGCCTTTGTATGCCGGCTGCGTACCGCGGCTCCGTACGGTGGCTGCGTACGGCGGCTGCGTACTGCCCACTGCGCGTGCGTAGTGGCGGCTCCGTGCGGCGGCTGCGCGTGCGTATTGCGCGTTCGCTGAGGCGGTGTGGTTGAGCGGAGCATGCGCAGGTGTCCCGTCCGAGCTGAAGCGGTCGGTATGGCTGCCAGCGCCAAGTCGTTCCTGTCCGATGCGGGCTATGGGGAGCAGGAGCTGGACGCGAATTCTGCTCTCATGGAAGTCGACAAAGGTGAGGCCGAGCGGCCATGGCAGTGCCTGCCTTGTAATGTTGCTGTTATGGTCCTCGGCTTCCACCGCCTGAGGGGCGGTGTTGTCTCGGCCCGCGGCCCTCGGCTGACGGGAGCTCGCTTTTGTACCGCCAGCGGGGGGTTGATAGGGCATGGCCGGGAAGCAGTGTCGGTGTCTGCAGTGGTTGTTGGTGTCTCGTTTAGGTCTCAGGTATGGGAAGCTCGGAGAGCAGTGCGAAGCCGTCGTTCGTTTTCCCAGGCTCTTCAAGAAATACCCTTTCCCTAATCCTAACCCTCTTCTGCGTCGGGCAGAAGAGGGGGCACGAGAAAGGCACCCTGGGCAAAGGGAAACCCTGTGGGCACAGGGCGAGGTCTCATAAGAGCATGATGGCACCTCTGGGGGGCCCTGAGGAACGTTGTGTGCTGGGCGACCTCCCTGTAAGCAGGGCTCAGGTCTTTGCTACTCTTGGTTTTGGCCTTTGGCCGTGTTGCTCCTTTGGCTGCCCGGAGAGCGTGGCAACCCTGTAAGGAGGGTGAGAGCCAGCGTCTCCACACCCGAGGGGGAAATAGAGCTCTCTTGGACCCCCAGGCCACCCTGTAAGCAGGGGAGGGCCATTTCCCTGCCCCTCTCCTCTGCCCCAGCAGCTTTCTGCCTGCTGGTGGCCTACCCAGCGTGACCCCCTGTTGTCAGGGCGTGTCACAGCATTTGCCCCTTGGCCTGTTGAAGCTCTCCGGCTTCCATGCAGCCCTGGGCATGGTCTGAGGCTCTCCTCTCTTGCTTGGTGAGTAGGGTGACTCCCCGGACAGTGGCTGCACAGAGACCGTCTCCCTTTTTGGGACGTTTTGTTTTGTGTTTGTCTTGTCCTTGTCTATCAATGTGGGGGAGTGAGTGAGCTTGTCCTTTAGGCACCTGTTAAAATTGCTGCAGCTTAGCTTAAGCCTCCCTGGAAGGAGAGCAGGGCTCTGTGCAGTAACAGGGGCGTCTTCCCTAAGTCCACGAGCAGAGGGATGGTCTGGACTCGCCCCTTCTTTCCAAAGACGGCGCCAAGCCACTTAGTTGTGGTGCAGGCAATGCGACCTGCCTGTAGTCAGGATCTGGGTCTCTGCCTGCATGGCTGCCTGTGCTGCTGGTGGCCTGGCAGCGTGACCCCCTGTTGTCAGGGCGTGTCACAGTATTTTCCCCTTTGTGCCTGGAAGCCGGAGAGCTTCAATACGCCGTCACCCTCATGAGAACAAACCAGACCTTGTCAAGCCCCAGTCCCTTCCCTCTGAACCACTGACCGGGAGCTAGTGAGAATGCACGTACAGTTTAGAGTGAGCTACTGCGTGAGGCTGCAGAGTGGTAATGGAAGGGCTAAAGGCATGAAGCAGATTTGGGATTGGAGCACTGTGTTTCCAGCTTTGACATCAGTTTTCTGTTTTACTTCAGTGCAACTATTTTAGTAATTATTTTTTTTCTTATTAGTTCCTGTCCTTCACCTCTTGGGGAGTTTACTTACTGGATGCACTTCCTGGCCTTGTGTTTGACGCAGCAAAAGAAGATGTGGCACTGCGGACGAGCATACCGAGGAAGCTGCTTCTGGTAAGTAGGTGGAAGTAGAGAGAATAACAGTGCATTCAGCTGGAACTTCAGCACTGAGGCAAGCATGTATCTTGCTGATCTGCTTTGAAAGCTCAGGGCAAAGGCACTACCTTGTCCAGCAGCACAATCACTTCTTTTGAAGTCATTGACTCTTCAGAGGTTTGCTCCATCTGAAGCATTGTCTGCTTTTTTGCACTGCCTTTCTTTGGTATCACAGTGTCCTTGGATAGGTTGCTTCCTTATAAATGTAATGGTGTTTGCTTTGGAACAGTCAGACAAGCTTAGCTCCTGTTGGGCCAAGCTCTTGAATCTTTAAAAGTCAGCTAAGCTGTAAATTGTTCTGCGATTTCCTTGCGATAGTCTGGTTGTGCTGCCGGTCAGCACACAGAAAGAACAGGTCCCTTTTTCAGCTACACTAGCAAGTCTTTTAGCACAGCAGGGAGCTGTGGAGCAGGAGAAAATGAACGTCGGGTTTGGTGTGTGAATAGCTCTTGGGGAATGGGTAGAAGAAAGGGTTGTGTTGGGAGTAAATGTTAGGCTCTGCAAAGCTGAGGAATGTCCAGGTTTTTGCTGCGATACTGAACCTCTTTCTCTTTAGGCTAATCTATTTAGCTTGAATTCATGTGGGTAGCTCTGTGCATGTTTAGCAGGTGGATGTAGCTGACTCAAGGAGAAAGCTGAGCAACCTTGGATGCTGAGCTCTAATTGGTGAGTCTAGAGGTTACTACTGTTTACAAAGCTAATGTTTATAACTTGTTTGTTCTTGTATTTGTAAAACTGCATTTGTGTATTTTGTAATACTGTATTTGTAAAAACACCGTGGGAAACTACAGCCTTGGCAGAGATCATTCTCTGCACGAAAACATGGGAAATTACAGAAGCATAACAAGACAATTGACCTTGCTTATGCCTGCCAAGAATCTTCTTGTCCAGCAACAAGGCTCAGGGTATTGGGATCGCTCACTGCGTGGCCTTGGCTCTGCAAGAATTGCACGAGTGCGGACTTGTAGAAATGCTTTTTGTTGTGTTAATAAAAAAATGGAGAGGGTGAGGGTGGATGGGAGGGACTATTGATTTTGTACTTGTATGGGTTGTTTCTGTACCCCTATGATGTTTTCCTCCCTGACTGTAACTTGTTATAATAGTTGCCTTAACTGAAAACGGAGAGTGCAGGGGTGGATGGGAGGGACTATTGATCTTGTATGGGTTGTTTTTGTACCACTATAATGTTTTTCTCCCAGACTTTAACTTGTTGTACTTATTGTCTGAACTGAAAAGGGAGAGGGTGAGGGTGGATGGGACTGGCCATTGATGTTGTACTTGTATGGGTTGTTTCTGTACCCCTATGATGTTTTCCTTCCTGATTATAACTTGTTATAATTGTTGCCTTAAAAAGGGAGAGGGTGAGTGTGGATGGGATGGACTATTGATCTTGTATGGATTGTTTCTGTACCCCTATGATTTTTTCCTCCCTGACTGTAACTTGTTGTAATTGTTGCCTTAACTGAAAAAGGAGAGGGTGGGGGTGGATTGGATGGACTATTGATCTTGTATGGGTTGTTTCTGTACCCCTATGATGTTTTCCTCCCTGACTGTAACTTGTTGTAATTGTTGTGTTAATTGAAAAAGGAGAGGGTGAGGGTGGATGGGATGGACTATTGATCTTGTATGGGTTGTTTCTGTACCCCTATGATGTTTTCCTCCCTGAATATAACTTGTTATAATTGTTGCCTTAACTGAAAAAGCAGAGGGTGGGGGTGGTTGGGAGGGACTATTGATCTTGTACTTGTATGGGTTGTTTCTGTACCCCTATGATGTTTTGGCAGGTAAGTAAATTTTGCAGGTAAGTCAATTTTGCAGGTAAGTAAATGCTAGATGATAGATGATGATAGAAGGGTACATGATCGATGGCAGATGAGAGATGGCAGATGAGAGATGATAGATGACGGAAAGGCAAAACAAATTAGGCGCTAGGTAGATCCGTCCCGGGTCGCCGCTAGGGCTAGGGCCGTCAATAGGGTTAGGGTACAGACTTCCTGATATTAGGGTTAGGGTACAGACTTCCTGACATTAGGGTTGGGGTACTCCCTTCCTGACATTAGGGTTAGGGTGCACTCTTCCCGACATTAGGGTTAGGGTACCCACTTTCCGGCATTAGGGTTAGGGTGCACTCTTCCCGACATTAGGGTTAGGGTACCCACTTTCCGACATTAGGGTTAGGGTACCCCCTTTCCGACATTAGGGTTAGGGTGCCCTCTTCCCGACATTAGGGTTAGGGTGCACTCAATCTGACATTATGGCTGGGCTGCACTCTTCCCGACATTAGGGTTAGGGTACCCACTTTCCGACATTAGGGTTAGGGTGCACTCTTCCCGACATTAGGGTTAGGGTACCCCCTTTCCGACATTAGGGTTAGGGTGCCCTCTTCCCGACATTCGGGTTAGGGTGCACTCAATCTGACATTATGGCTGGGCTGCACTCTTCCCGACATTAGGGTTAGGGTACCCACTTTCCGACATTAGGGTTAGGGTGCACTCTTCCCGACATTAGGGTTAGGGTACCCCCTTTCCGACATTAGGGTTAGGGTGCCCTCTTCCCGACATTCGGGTTAGGGTGCACTCTATCTGACATTATGGTTGGGGTGCACTCTTCCCGACATTAGGGTTAGGGTACCCACTTTCCGACATTAGGGTTAGGGTGCACTCTTCCCGACATTAGGGTTAGGGTACCCCCTTTCCGACATGAGGGTTAGGGTGCCCTCTTCCCGACATTCGGGTTAGGGTGCACTCAATCTGACATTATGGCTGGGCTGCACTCTTCCCGACATTAGGGTTAGGGTACCCACTTTCCGACATTAGGGTTAGGGTGCACTCTTCCCGACATTAGGGTTAGGGTACCCCCTTTCCGACATTAGGGTTAGGGTGCACTCTTCCCGACATTAGGGTTAGGGTACCCCCTTTCCGACATTAGGGTTAGGGTGCCCTCTTCCCGACATTCGGGTTAGGGTGCACTCAATCTGACATTATGGCTGGGGTGCACTCTTCCCGACATTAGGGTTAGGGTACCCACTTTCCGACATTAGGGTTAGGGTGCACTCTTCCCGACATTAGGGTTAGGGTACCCCCTTTCAGACATTGGGGTTAGGGTGCCCTCTTCCCGACATTCTGGTTAGGGTGCACTCAATCTGACATTATGGCTGGGGTGCACTCTTCCCGACATTAGGGTTAGGGTACCCACTTTCCGACATTAGGGTTAGGGTGCACTCTTCCCGACATTATGGTTAGGGTACCCCCTTTCCGACATTAGGGTTAGGGTGCCCTCTTCCCGACATTCGGGTTAGGGTGCACTCAATCTGACATTATGGCTGGGGTGCACTCTTCCCGACATTAGGGTTAGGGTACCCACTTTCCGACATTAGGGTTAGGGTGCACTCTTCCCGACATTAGGGTTAGGGTACCCCCTTTCCGACATTAGGGTTAGGGTGCCCTCTTCCCGACATTCGGGTTAGGGTGCACTCTATCTGACATTATGGCTGGGGTGCACTCTTCCCGACATTAGGGTTAGGGTACCCACTTTCCGACATTAGGGTTAGGGTGCACTCTTCCCGACATTAGGGTTAGGGTACCCCCTTTCCGACATTAGGGTTAGGGTGCCCTCTTCCCGACATTCGGGTTAGGGTGCACTCAATCTGACATTATGGCTGGGGTGCACTCTTCCCGACATTAGGGTTAGGGTACCCACTTTCCGACATTAGGGTTAGGGTGCACTCTTCCCGACATTAGGGTTAGGGTACCCCCTTTCCGACATTAGGGTTAGGGTGCCCTCTTCCCGACATTCGGGTTAGGGTGCACTCAATCTGACATTATGGCTGGGGTGCACTCTTCCCGACATTAGGGTTAGGGTACCCACTTTCCGACATTAGGGTTAGGGTGCACTCTTCCGGACATTAGGGTTAGGGTACCCCCTTTCCGACATTAGGGTTAGGGTGCCCTCTTCCCGTCATTCGGGTTAGGGTGCACTCAATCTGACATTATGGCTGGGGTGCACTCTTCCCGACATTAGGGTTAGGGTACCCACTTTCCGACATTAGGGTTAGGGTGCACTCTTCCCGACATTAGGGTTAGGGTACCCCCTTTCCGACATTGGGGTTAGGGTGCCCTCTTCCCGACATTCGGGTTAGGGTGCACTCAATCTGACATTATGGCTGGGGTGCACTCTTCCCGACATTAGGGTTAGGGTACCCACATTCCGACATTAGGGTTAGGGTGCACTCTTCCCGACATTAGGGTTAGGGTACCCCCTTTCCGACATTGGGGTTAGGGTGCCCTCTTCCCGACATTCGGGTTAGGGTGCACTCAATCTGACATTATGGCTGGGGTGCACTCTTCCCGACATTAGGGTTAGGGTACCCACTTTCCGACATTAGGGTTAGGGTGCACTCTTCCCGACATTAGGGTTAGGGTACCCCCTTTCCTACATTAGTTTTAGGGTGCCCTCTTCCCGACATTAGGGTTAGGGTGCACTCAATCTGACATTATGGCTGGGGTGCACTCTTCCCGACATTAGGGTTAGGGTACCCACTTTCCGACATTAGGGTTAGGGTGCACTCTTCCCGACATTAGGGTTAGGGTACCCCCTTTCCGACATTAGGGTTAGGGTGCCCTCTTCCCGACATTCGGGTTAGGGTGCACTAAATCTGACATTATGGCTGGGGTGCACTCTTCCCGACATTAGGGTTAGGGTACCCACTTTCCGACATTAGGGTTAGGGTGCACTCTTCCCGACATTAGGGTTAGGGTACCCCCTTTCCGACATTAGGGTTAGGGTGCCCTCTTCCCGACATTAGGGTTAGGGTGCACTCAATCTGACATTATGGCTGGGGTGCACTCTTCCCGACATTAGGGTTAGGGTACCCACTTTCCGACATTAGGGTTAGGGTGCACTCTTCCCGACATTAGGGTTAGGGTACCCCCTTTCCGACATTAGGGTTAGGGTGCCCTCTTCCCGACATTCGGGTTAGGGTGCACTCAATCTGACATTATGGCTGGGGTGCACTCTTCCCGACATTAGGGTTAGGGTACCCACTTTCCGACATTAGGGTTAGGGTGCACTCTTCCCGACATTAGGGTTAGGGTACCCCCTTTCCGACATTAGGGTTAGGGTGCCCTCTTCCCGACATTCGGGTTAGGGTGCACTGAATCTGAAATTATGGCTGGGGTGCACTCTTCCCGACATTAGGGTTAGGGTACCCACTTTCCGACATTAGGGTTAGGGTGCACTCTTCCCGACATTAGGGTTAGGGTACCCCCTTTCCGACATTAGGGTTAGGGTGCCTTCTTCCCGACATTCGGGTTAGGGTGCACTCAATCTGACATTATGGCTGGGGTGCACTCTTCCCGACATTAGGGTTAGGGTACCCACTTTCCGACATTAGGGTTAGGGTGCACACTTCCCGACATTAGGGTTAGGGTACCCCCTTTCCGACATTAGGGTTAGGGTGCCTTCTTCCCGACATTCGGGTTAGGGTGCACTCAATCTGACATTATGGCTGGGGTGCACTCTTCCCGACATTAGGGTTAGGGTACCCACTTTCCGACATTAGGGTTAGGGTGCACTCTTCCCGACATTAGGGTTAGGGTACCCCCTTTCCGACATTAGGGTTAGGGTGCCCTCTTCCCGACATTCGGGTTAGGGTGCACTCAATCTGACATTATGGCTGGGCTGCACTCTTCCCGACATTAGGGTTAGGGTACCCACTTTCCGACATTAGGGTTAGGGTGCACTCTTCCCGACATTAGGGTTAGGGTACCCCCTTTCCGACATTAGGGTTAGGGTGCCCTCTTCCCGACATTCGGGTTAGGGTGCACTCAATCTGACATTATGGCTGGGGTGCACTCTTCCCGACATTAGGGTTAGGGTACCCACTTTCCGACATTAGGGTTAGGGTGCACTCTTCCCGACATTAGGGTTAGGGTACCCCCTTTCCGACATTAGGGTTAGGGTGCCCTCTTCCCGACATTCGGGTTAGGGTGCACTGAATCTGAAATTATGGCTGGGGTGCACTCTTCCCGACATTAGGGTTAGGGTACCCACTTTCCGACATTAGGGTTAGGGTGCACTCTTCCCGACATTAGGGTTAGGGTACCCCCTTTCCGACATTAGGGTTAGGGTGCCTTCTTCCCGACATTCGGGTTAGGGTGCACTCAATCTGACATTATGGCTGGGGTGCACTCTTCCCGACATTAGGGTTAGGGTACCCACTTTCCGACATTGGGGTTAGGGTGCCCTCTTCCCGACATTCGGGTTAGGGTGCACTCAATCTGACATTATGGCTGGGGTGCACTCTTCCCGACATTAGGGTTAGGGTACCCACTTTCCGACATTAGGGTTAGGGTGCACTCTTCCCGACATTAGGGTTAGGGTACCCCCTTTCCGACATTAGGGTTAGGGTGCCCTCTTCCCGACATTCGGGTTAGGGTGCACTCAATCTGACATTATGGCTGGGGTGCACTCTTCCCGACATTAGGGTTAGGGTACCCACTTCCCGACATTAGGGTTAGGGTACCCCCTTTCCGACATTAGGGTTAGGGTGCCCTCTTCCCGACATTCGGGTTAGGGTGCACTCAATCTGACATTATGGCTGGGGTGCACTCTTCCCGACATTAGGGTTAGGGTACCCACTTTCCGACATTAGGGTTAGGGTGCACTCTTCCCGACATTAGGGTTAGGGTGCCTTCTTCCCGACATTCGGGTTAGGGTGCACTCAATCTGACATTATGGCTGGGGTGCACTCTTCCCGACATTAGGGTTAGGGTACCCACTTTCCGACATTAGGGTTAGGGTGCACTCTTCCCGACATTAGGGTTAGGGTACCCACTTTCCGACATTAGGGTTAGGGTGCACTCTTCCCGACATTAGGGTTAGGGTACCCCCTTTCCGACATTAGGGTTAGGGTGCCCTCTTCCCGACATTCGGGTTAGGGTGCACTCAATCTGACATTATGGCTGGGGTGCACTCTTCCCGACAGTTAGGGTTAGGGTACCCACTTTCCGACATTAGGGTTAGGGTGCACTCTTCCCGACATTAGGGTTAGGGTACCCCCTTTCAGACATTGGGGTTAGGGTGCCCTCTTCCCGACATTCTGGTTAGGGTGCACTCAATCTGACATTATGGCTGGGGTGCACTCTTCCCGACATTAGGGTTAGGGTACCCACTTTCCGACATTAGGGTTAGGGTGCACTCTTCCCGACATTAGGGTTAGGGTACCCCCTTTCCGACATTAGGGTTAGGGTGCCCTCTTCCCGACATTCGGGTTAGGGTGCACTCAATCTGACATTATGGCTGGGGTGCACTCTTCCCGACATTAGGGTTAGGGTACCCACTTTCCGACATTAGGGTTAGGGTGCACTCTTCCCGACATTAGGGTTAGGGTACCCCCTTTCCGACATTAGGGTTAGGGTGCCCTCTTCCCGACATTCGGGTTAGGGTGCACTCTATCTGACATTATGGCTGGGGTGCACTCTTCCCGACATTAGGGTTAGGGTACCCACTTTCCGACATTAGGGTTAGGGTGCACTCTTCCCGACATTAGGGTTAGGGTACCCCCTTTCCGACATTGGGGTTAGGGTGCCCTCTTCCCGACATTCGGGTTAGGGTGCACTCAATCTGACATTATGGCTGGGGTGCACTCTTCCCGACATTAGGGTTAGGGTACCCACTTTCCGACATTAGGGTTAGGGTGCACTCTTCCCGACATTAGGGTTAGGGTACCCCCTTTCCGACATTAGGGTTAGGGTGCCCTCTTCCCGACATTCGGGTTAGGGTGCACTCAATCTGACATTATGGCTGGGGTGCACTCTTCCCGACATTAGGGTTAGGGTACCCACTTTCCGACATTAGGGTTAGGGTGCACTCTTCCCGACATTAGGGTTAGGGTACCCCCTTTCCGACATTAGGGTTAGGGTGCCCTCTTCCCGACATTCGGGTTAGGGTGCACTCAATCTGACATTATGGCTGGGGTGCACTCTTCCCGACATTAGGGTTAGGGTACCCACTTTCCGATATTAGGGTTAGGGTGCACTCTTCCCGACATTAGGGTTAGGGTACCCCCTTTCTGACATTAGGGTTAGGGTGCCTTCTTCCCGACATTCGGGTTAGGGTGCACTCAATCTGACATTATGGCTGGGGTGCACTCTTCCCGACATTAGGGTTAGGGTACCCACTTTCCGACATTGGGGTTAGGGTGCCCTCTTCCCGACATTCGGGTTAGGGTGCACTCAATCTGACATTATGGCTGGGGTGCACTCTTCCCGACATTAGGGTTAGGGTACCCACTTTCCGACATTAGGGTTAGGGTGCACTCTTCCCGACATTAGGGTTAGGGTACCCCCTTTCCGACATTAGGGTTAGGGTGCCCTCTTCCCGACATTCGGGTTAGGGTGCACTCAATCTGACATTATGGCTGGGGTGCACTCTTCCCGACATTAGGGTTAGGGTACCCACTTTCCGACCTTAGGGTTAGGGTGCACTCTTCCCGACATTAGGGTTAGGGTACCCCCTTTCCGACATTAGGGTTAGGGTGCCCTCTTCCCGACATTCGGGTTAGGGTGCACTGAATCTGAAATTATGGCTGGGGTGCACTCTTCCCGACATTAGGGTTAGGGTACCCACTTTCCGACATTAGGGTTAGGGTGCACTCTTCCCGACATTAGGGTTAGGGTGCCTTCTTCCCGACATTCGGGTTAGGGTGCACTCAATCTGACATTATGGCTGGGGTGCACTCTTCCCGACATTAGGGTTAGGGTACCCACTTTCCGACATTAGGGTTAGGGTGCACTCTTCCCGACATTAGGGTTAGGGTACCCACTTTCCGACATTAGGGTTAGGGTGCACTCTTCCGACATTAGGGTTAGGGTACCCCCTTTCCGACATTAGGGTTAGGGTGCCCTCTTCCCGACATTCGGGTTAGGGTGCACTCAATCTGACATTATGGCTGGGGTGCACTCTTCCCGACATTAGGGTTAGGGTACCCACTTTCCGACATTAGGGTTAGGGTGCACTCTTCCCGACATTAGGGTTAGGGTACCCCCTTTCCGACATTAGGGTTAGGGTGCCCTCTTCCCGACATTCGGGTTAGGGTGCACTCAATCTGACATTATGGCTGGGGTGCACTCTTCCCGACATTAGGGTTAGGGTACCCACTTTCCGACATTAGGGTTAGGGTGCACTCTTCCCGACATTAGGGTTAGGGTACCCCCTTTCCGACATTAGGGTTAGGGTGCCCTCTTCCCGACATTCGGGTTAGGGTGCACTGAATCTGAAATTATGGCTGGGGTGCACTCTTCCCGACATTAGGTTTAGGGTACCCACTTTCCGATATTAGGGTTAGGGTGCACTCTTCCCGACATTAGGGTTAGGGTACCCCCTTTCCGACATTAGGGTTAGGGTGCCTTCTTCCCGACATTCGGGTTAGGGTGCACTCAATCTGACATTATGGCTGGGGTGCACTCTTCCCGACATTAGGGTTAGGGTACCCACTTTCCGACATTGGGGTTAGGGTGCCCTCTTCCCGACATTCGGGTTAGGGTGCACTCAATCTGACATTATGGCTGGGGTGCACTCTTCCCGACATTAGGGTTAGGGTACCCACTTTCCGACATTAGGGTTAGGGTGCACTCTTCCCGACATTAGGGTTAGGGTACCCCCTTTCCGACATTGGGGTTAGGGTGCCCTCTTCCCGACATTCGGGTTAGGGTGCACTCAATCTGACATTATGGCTGGGGTGCACTCTTCCCGACATTAGGGTTAGGGTACCCACTTTCCGACATTAGGGTTAGGGTGCACTCTTCCCGACATTAGGGTTAGGGTACCCCCTTTCCGACATTAGGGTTAGGGTGCCCTCTTCCCGACATTCGGGTTAGGGTGCACTGAATCTGAAATTATGGCTGGGGTGCACTCTTCCCGACATTAGGGTTAGGGTACCCACTTTCCGACATTAGGGTTAGGGTGCACTCTTCCCGACATTAGGGTTAGGGTGCCTTCTTCCCGACATTCGGGTTAGGGTGCACTCAATCTGACATTATGGCTGGGGTGCACTCTTCCCGACATTAGGGTTAGGGTACCCACTTTCCGACATTAGGGTTAGGGTGCACTCTTCCCGACATTAGGGTTAGGGTACCCACTTTCCGACATTAGGGTTAGGGTGCACTCTTCCCGACATTAGGGTTAGGGTACCCCCTTTCCGACATTAGGGTTAGGGTGCCCTCTTCCCGACATTCGGGTTAGGGTGCACTCAATCTGACATTATGGCTGGGGTGCACTCTTCCCGACATTAGGGTTAGGGTACCCACTTTCCGACATTAGGGTTAGGGTGCACTCTTCCCGACATTAGGGTTAGGGTACCCCCTTTCAGACATTGGGGTTAGGGTGCCCTCTTCCCAACATTCTGGTTAGGGTGCACTCAATCTGACATTATGGCTGGGGTGCACTCTTCCCGACATTAGGGTTAGGGTACCCACTTTCCGACATTAGGGTTAGGGTGCACTCTTCCCGACATTAGGGTTAGGGTACCCCCTTTCCGACATTAGGGTTAGGGTGCCCTCTTCCCGACATTCGGGTTAGGGTGCACTCAATCTGACATTATGGCTGGGGTGCACTCTTCCCGACATTAGGGTTAGGGTACCCACTTTCCGACATTAGGGTTAGGGTGCACTCTTCCCGACATTAGGGTTAGGGTACCCCCTTTCCGACATTGGGGTTAGGGTGCCCTCTTCCCGACATTCGGGTTAGGGTGCACTCAATCTGACATTATGGCTGGGGTGCACTCTTCCCGACATTAGGGTTAGGGTACCCACTTTCCGACATTAGGGTTAGGGTGCACTCTTCCCGACATTAGGGTTAGGGTACCCCCTTTCCGACATTAGGGTTAGGGTGCCCTCTTCCCGACATTAGGGTTAGGGTGCACTCAATCTGACATTATGGCTGGGGTGCACTCTTCCCGACATTAGGGTTAGGGTACCCACTTTCCGACATTAGGGTTAGGGTGCACTCTTCCCGACATTAGGGTTAGGGTACCCCCTTTCCGACATGGGGGTTAGGGTGCCCTCTTCCCGACATTCGGGTTAGGGTGCACTCAAATCTGACATTATGGCTGGGGTGCACTCTTCCCGACATTAGGGTTAGGGTACCCACTTTCCGACATTAGGGTTAGGGTGCACTCTTCCCGACATTAGGGTTAGGGTACCCCCTTTCCGACATTAGGGTTAGGGTGCCCTCTTCCCGACATTCGGGTTAGGGTGCACTCAATCTGACATTATGGCTGGGGTGCACTCTTCCCGACATTAGGGTTAGGGTACCCACTTTCCGACATTAGGGTTAGGGTGCACTCTTCCCGACATTAGGGTTAGGGTACCCCCTTTCCGACATTAGGGTTAGGGTGCCCTCTTCCCGACATTCGGGTTAGGGTGCACTCAATCTGACATTATGGCTGGGGTGCACTCTTCCCGACATTAGGGTTAGGGTACCCACTTTCCGACATTAGGGTTAGGGTGCACTCTTCCTGACATTAGGGTTAGGGTACCCCCTTTCCGACATTAGGGTTAGGGTGCCCTCTTCCCGACATTCGGGTTAGGGTGCACTCAATCTGACATTATGGCTGGGGTGCACTGTTCCCGACATTAGGGTTAGGGTACCCACTTTCCGACATTAGGGTTAGGGTGCACTCTTCCCGACATTAGGGTTAGGGTACCCCCTTTCCGACATTAGGGTTAGGGTGCCCTCTTCCCGACATTCGGGTTAGGGTGCACTCTATCTGACATTATGGCTGGGGTGCACTCTTCCCGACATTAGGGTTAGGGTACCCACTTTCCGACATTAGGGTTAGGGTGCACTCTTCCCGACATTAGGGTTAGGGTACCCCCTTTCCGACATTAGGGTTAGGGTGCCCTCTTCCCGACATTCGGGTTAGGGTGCACTCAATCTGACATTATGGCTGGGGTGCACTCTTCCCGACATTAGGGTTAGGGTACCCACTTTCCGACATTAGGGTTAGGGTGCACTCTTCCCGACATTAGGGTTAGGGTACCCCCTTTCCGACATTGGGGTTAGGGTGCCCTCTTCCCGACATTCGGGTTAGGGTGCACTCAATCTGACATTATGGCTGGGGTGCACTCTTCCCGACATTAGGGTTAGGGTACCCACTTTCCGACATTAGGGTTAGGGTGCACTCTTCCCGACATTAGGGTTAGGGTACCCCCTTTCCGACATTAGGGTTAGGGTGCCCTCTTCCCGACATTAGGGTTAGGGTGCACTCAATCTGACATTATGGCTGGGGTGCACTCTTCCCGACATTAGGGTTAGGGTACCCACTTTCCGACATTAGGGTTAGGGTGCACTCTTCCCGACATTAGGGTTAGGGTACCCCCTTTCCGACATTAGGGTTAGGGTGCCCTCTTCCCGACATTCGGGTTAGGGTGCACTCAATCTGACATTATGGCTGGGGTGCACTCTTCCCGACATTAGGGTTAGGGTACCCACTTTCCGACATTAGGGTTAGGGTGCACTCTTCCCGACATTAGGGTTAGGGTACCCCCTTTCCGACATTAGGGTTAGGGTGCCCTCTTCCCGACATTCGGGTTAGGGTGCACTCAATCTGACATTATGGCTGGGGTGCACTCTTCCCGACATTAGGGTTAGGGTACCCACTTTCCGACATTAGGGTTAGGGTGCACTCTTCCCGACATTAGGGTTAGGGTACCCCCTTTCCGACATTAGGGTTAGGGTGCCCTCTTCCCGACATTCGGGTTAGGGTGCACTCAATCTGACATTATGGCTGGGGTGCACTCTTCCCGACATTAGGGTTAGGGTACCCACTTTCCGACATTAGGGTTAGGGTGCACTCTTCCCGACATTAGGGTTAGGGTACCCCCTTTCCGACATTAGGGTTAGGGTGCCCTCTTCCCGACATTCGGGTTAGGGTGCACTCAATCTGACATTATGGCTGGGGTGCACTCTTCCCGACATTAGGGTTAGGGTACCCACTTTCCGACATTAGGGTTAGGGTGCACCCTTTCCGACATTAGGGTTAGGGTACCCCCTTTCCGACATTAGGGTTAGGGTGCCCTCTTCCCGACATTCGGGTTAGGGTGCACTCAATCTGACATTATGGCTGGGGTGCACTCTTCCCGACATTAGGGTTAGGGTACCCACTTTCCGACATTAGGGTTAGGGTGCACTCTTCCCGACATTAGGGTTAGGGTACCCCCCTTTCCGACATTAGGGTTAGGGTGCCCTCTTCCCGACATTCGGGTTAGGGTGCACTCAATCTGACATTATGGCTGGGGTGCACTCTTCCCGACATTAGGGTTAGGGTACCCACTTTCCGACATTAGGGATAGGGTGCACTCTTCCCGACATTAGGGTTAGGGTACCCCCTTTCCGACATTGGGGTTAGGGTGCCCTCTTCCCGACATTCGGGTTAGGGTGCACTCAATCTGACATTATGGCTGGGGTGCACTCTTCCCGACATTAGGGTTAGGGTGCACTCTTCCCGACATTAGGGTTAGGGTACCCCCTTTCCGACATTGGGGTTAGGGTGCCCTCTTCCCGACATTCGGGTTAGGGTGCACTCAATCTGACATTATGGCTGGGGTGCACTCTTCCCGACATTAGGGTTAGGGTACCCACTTTCCGACATTAGGGTTAGGGTGCACTCTTCCCGACATTAGGGTTAGGGTACCCCTTTCCGACATTAGGGTTAGGGTGCCCTCTTCCCGACATTCGGGTTAGGGTGCACTCTAATCTGACATTATGGCTGGGGTGCACTCTTCCCGACATTAGGGTTAGGGTACCCACTTTCCGACATTAGGGTTAGGGTGCACTCTTCCCGACATTAGGGTTAGGGTACCCCCTTTCCGACATTAGGGTTAGGGTGCCCTCTTCCCGACATTCGGGTTAGGGTGCACTCAATCTGACATTATGGCTGGGGTGCACTCTTCCCGACATTAGGGTTAGGGTACCCACTTTCCGACATTAGGGTTAGGGTGCACTCTTCCCGACATTAGGGTTAGGGTACCCCCTTTCCGACATTAGGGTTAGGGTGCCCTCTTCCCGACATTCGGGTTAGGGTGCACTCAATCTGACATTATGGCTGGGGTGCACTCTTCCCGACATTAGGGTTAGGGTACCCACTTTCCGACATTAGGGTTAGGGTGCACTCTTCCCGACATTAGGGTTAGGGTACCCCCTTTCCGACCTGGGGGTTAGGGTGCCCTCTTCCCGACATTCGGGTTAGGGTGCACTCAATCTGACATTATGGCTGGGGTGCACTCTTCCCGACATTAGGGTTAGGGTACCCACTTTCCGACATTAGGGTTAGGGTGCACTCTTCCCGACATTAGGGTTAGGGTACCCCCTTCCGACATTAGGGTTAGGGTGCCCTCTTCCCGACATTCGGGTTAGGGTGCACTCAATCTGACATTATGGCTGGGGTGCACTCTTCCCGACATTAGGGTTAGGGTACCCACTTTCCGACATTAGGGTTAGGGTGCACTCTTCCCGACATTAGGGTTAGGGTACCCCCTTTCCGACATTAGGGTTAGGGTGCCCTCTTCCCGACATTCGGGTTAGGGTGCACTCAATCTGACATTATGGCTGGGGTGCACTCTTCCCGACATTAGGGTTAGGGTACCCACTTTCCGACATTAGGGTTAGGGTGCACTCTTCCCGACATTAGGGTTAGGGTACCCCCTTTCCGACATTGGGGTTAGGGTGCCCTCTTCCCGACATTCGGGTTAGGGTGCACTCAATCTGACATTATGGCTGGGGTGCACTCTTCCCGACATTAGGGTTAGGGTACCCACTTTCCGACATTAGGGTTAGGGTGCACTCTTCCCGACAGTAGGGTTAGGGTACCCCCTTTCCGACATTAGGGTTAGGGTGCCCTCTTCCCGACATTCGGGTTAGGGTGCACTCAATCTGACATTATGGCTGGGGTGCACTCTTCCCGACATTAGGGTTAGGGTACCCACTTTCCGACATTAGGGTTAGGGTGCACTCTTCCCGACATTAGGGTTAGGGTACCCCCTTTCCGACATTAGGGTTAGGGTGCCCTCTTCCCGACATTCGGGTTAGGGTGCACTCAATCTGACATTATGGCTGGGGTGCACTCTTCCCGACATTAGGGTTAGGGTACCCACTTTCCGACATTAGGGTTAGGGTGCACTCTTCCCGACATTAGGGTTAGGGTACCCCCTTTCCGACATTAGGGTTAGGGTGCCCTCTTCCCGACATTCGGGTTAGGGTGCACTCAATCTGACATTATGGCTGGGGTGCACTCTTCCCGACATTAGGGTTAGGGTACCCACTTTCCGACATTAGGGTTAGGGTGCACTCTTCCCGACATTAGGGTTAGGGTACCCCCTTTCCGACATTAGGGTTAGGGTGCCCTCTTCCCGACATTCGGGTTAGGGTGCACTCAATCTGACATTATGGCTGGGGTGCACTCTTCCCGACATTAGGGTTAGGGTACCCACTTTCCGACATTAGGGTTAGGGTGCACTCTTCCCGACATTAGGGTTAGGGTACCCCCTTTCCGACATTAGGGTTAGGGTGCCCTCTTCCCGACATTCGGGTTAGGGTGCACTCAATCTGACATTATGGCTGGGGTGCACTCTTCCCGACATTAGGGTTAGGGTACCCACTTTCCGACATTAGGGTTAGGGTGCACTCTTCCCGACATTAGGGTTAGGGTACCCCCTTTCCGACATTGGGGTTAGGGTGCCCTCTTCTCGACATTCGGGTTAGGGTGCACTCAATCTGACATTATGGCTGGGGTGCACTCTTCCCGACATTAGGGTTAGGGTACCCACTTTCCGACATTAGGGTTAGGGTGCACTCTTCCCGACATTAGGGTTAGGGTACCCCCTTTCCGACATTAGGGTTAGGGTGCCCTCTTCTTGACATTCGGGTTAGGGTGCACTCAATCTGACATTATGGCTGGGGTGCACTCTTCCCGACATTAGGGTTAGGGTACCCACTTTCCGACATTAGGGTTAGGGTGCACTCTTCCCGACATTAGGGTTAGGGTACCCCCTTTCCGACATTGGGGTTAGGGTGCCCTCTTCCCGACATTCGGGTTAGGGTGCACTCAATCTGACATTATGGCTGGGGTGCACTCTTCCCGACATTAGGGTTAGGGTACCCACTTTCCGACATTAGGGTTAGGGTGCACTCTTCCCGACATTAGGGTTAGGGTACCCCCTTTCCGACATTAGGGTTAGGGTGCCCTCTTCCCGACATTCGGGTTAGGGTGCACTCTATCTGACATTATGGCTGGGGTGCACTCTTCCCGACATTAGGGTTAGGGTACCCACTTTCCGACATTAGGGTTAGGGTGCACTCTTCCCGACATTAGGGTTAGGGTACCCCCTTTCCGACATTAGGGTTAGGGTGCCCTCTTCCCGACATTCGGGTTAGGGTGCACTCAATCTGACATTATGGCTGGGGTGCACTCTTCCCGACATTAGGGTTAGGGTACCCACTTTCCGACATTAGGGTTAGGGTGCACTCTTCCCGACATTAGGGTTAGGGTACCCCCTTTCCGACATTAGGGTTAGGGTGCACTCTTCCCGACATTAGGGTTAGGGTACCCCCTTTCCGACATTGGGTTAGGGTGCCCTCTTCCCGACATTCGGGTTAGGGTGCACTCAATCTGACATTATGGCTGGGGTGCACTCTTCCCGACATTAGGGTTAGGGTACCCACTTTCCGACATTAGGGTTAGGGTGCACTCTTCCCGACATTAGGGTTAGGGTACCCCCTTTCCGACATTAGGGTTAGGGTGCCCTCTTCCCGACATTCGGGTTAGGGTGCACTCTATCTGACATTATGGCTGGGGTGCACTCTTCCCGACATTAGGGTTAGGGTACCCACTTTCCGACATTAGGGTTAGGGTGCACTCTTCCCGACATTAGGGTTAGGGTACCCCCTTTCCGACATTAGGGTTAGGGTGCCCTCTTCCCGACATTCGGGTTAGGGTGCACTCAATCTGACATTATAGGCTGGGGTGCACTCTTCCCGACATTAGGGTTAGGGTACCCACTTTCCGACATTAGGGTTAGGGTGCACTCTTCCCGACATTAGGGTTAGGGTACCCCCTTTCCGACATTTAGGGTTAGGGTGCCCTCTTCCCGACATTCGGGTTAGGGTGCACTCAATCTGACATTATGGCTGGGGTGCACTCTTCCCGACATTAGGGTTAGGGTACCCACTTTCCGACATTAGGGTTAGGGTGCACTCTTCCCGACATTAGGGTTAGGGTACCCCCTTTCCGACATTAGGGTTAGGGTGCCCTCTTCCCGACATTCGGGTTAGGGTGCACTCAATCTGACATTATGGCTGGGGTGCACTCTTCCCGACATTAGGGTTAGGGTACCCACTTTCCGACATTAGGGTTAGGGTGCACTCTTCCCGACATTAGGGTTAGGGTACCCCCTTTCCGACATTAGGGTTAGGGTGCCCTCTTCCCGACATTCGGGTTAGGGTGCACTCATATCTGACATTATGGCTGGGGTGCACTCTTCCCGACATTAGGGTTAGGGTACCCACTTTCCGACATTAGGGTTATGGTGCACTCTTCCCGACATTAGGGTTAGGGTACCCCCTTTCCGACATTAGGGTTAGGGTGCCCTCTTCCCGACATTCGGGTTAGGGTGCACTCAATCTGACATTATGGCTGGGGTGCACTCTTCCCGACATTAGGGTTAGGGTACCCCCTTTCCGACATTAGGGTTAGGGTGCACTCTTCCCGACATTAGGGTTAGGGTACCCCCTTTCCGACATTAGGGTTAGGGTGCCCTCTTCCCGACATTCGGGTTAGGGTGCACTCAATCTGACATTATGGCTGGGGTGCACTCTTCCCGACATTAGGGTTAGGGTACCCACTTTCCGACATTAGGGTTAGGGTGCACTCTTCCCGACATTAGGGTTAGGGTACCCCCTTTCCGACATTAGGGTTAGGTGCCCTCTTCCCGACATTCGGGTTAGGGTGCACTCAATCTGACATTATGGCTGGGGTGCACTCTTCCCGACATTAGGGTTAGGGTACCCACTTTCCGACATTAGGGTTAGGGTGCACTCTTCCCGACATTAGGGTTAGGGTACCCCCTTTCCGACATTAGGGTTAGGGTGCCCTCTTCCCGACATTCGGGTTAGGGTGCACTCAATCTGACATTATGGCTGGGGTGCACTCTTCCCGACATTAGGGTTAGGGTACCCACTTTCCGACATTAGGGTTAGGGTGCACTCTTCCCGACATTAGGGTTAGGGTACCCCCTTTCCGACATTAGGGTTAGGGTGCCCTCTTCCCGACATTCGGGTTAGGGTGCACTCAATCTGACATTATGGCTGGGGTGCACTCTTCCCGATCATTAGGGTTAGGGTACCCACTTTCCGACATTAGGGTTAGGGTGCACTCTTCCCGACATTAGGGTTAGGGTACCCCCTTTCCGACATTAGGGTTAGGGTGCCCTTCTTCCCGACATTCGGGTTAGGGTGCACTCAATCTGACATTATGGCTGGGGTGCACTCTTCCCGACATTAGGGTTAGGGTACCCACTTTCCGACATTAGGGTTAGGGTGCACTCTTCCCGACATTAGGGTTAGGGTACCCACTTTCCGACATTAGGGTTAGGGTGCCCTCTTCCCGACATTCGGGTTAGGGTGCACTCAATCTGACATTATGGCTGGGGTGCACTCTTCCCGACATTAGGGTTAGGGTACCCACTTTCCGACATTAGGGTTAGGGTGCACTCTTCCCGACATTAGGGTTAGGGTACCCCCTTTCCGACATTGGGGTTAGGGTGCCCTCTTCCCGACATTCGGGTTAGGGTGCACTCAATCTGACATTATGGCTGGGGTGCACTCTTCCCGACATTAGGGTTAGGGTACCCACTTTCCGACATTAGGGTTAGGGTGCACTCTTCCCGACATTAGGGTTAGGGTACCCCCTTTTCCGACATTAGGGTTAGGGTGCCCTCTTCTTGACATTCGGGTTAGGGTGCACTCAATCTGACATTATGGCTGGGGTGCACTCTTCCCGACATTAGGGTTAGGGTACCCACTTTCCGACATTAGGGTTAGGGTGCACTCTTCCCGACATTAGGGTTAGGGTACCCCCTTTCCGACATTGGGGTTAGGGTGCCCTCTTCCCGACATTCGGGTTAGGGTGCACTCAATCTGACATTATGGCTGGGGTGCACTCTTCCCGACATTAGGGTTAGGGTACCCCCTTTCCGACATTAGGGTTCGGGTGCACTCTTCCCGACATTAGGGTTAGGGTACCCCCTTTCCGACATTAGGGTTAGGGTGTCCTCTTTCCGACATTCGGGTTAGGGTGCACTCAATCTGACATTATGGCTGGGGTGCACTCTTCCCGACATTAGGGTTAGGGTACCCACTTTCCGACATTAGGGTTAGGGTGCACTCTTCCCGACATTAGGGTTAGGGTTACCCCCTTGTCCGACATTAGGGTTTTGGTGCCCTCTTCCCGACATTCGGGTTAGGGTGCACTCAATCTGACATTATGGCTGGGGTGCACTCTTCCCGACATTAGGGTTAGGGTACCCACTTTCCGACATTAGGGTTAGGGTGCACTCTTCCCGACATTAGGGTTAGGGTACCCCTTTCCGACATTAGGGTTAGGGTGCCCTCTTCCCGACATTCGGGTTAGGGTGCACTCAATCTGACATTATGGCGTGGGTGCACTCTTCCCGACATTAGGGTTAGGGTACCCACTTTTCCGACATTAGGGTTAGGGTGCACTCTTCCCGACATTAGGGTTAGGGTACCCCCTTTCCGACATTAGGGTTAGGGTGCCCTCTTCCCGACATTAGGGTTAGGGTGCACTCAATCTGACATTATGGCTGGGGTGCACTCTTCCCGACATTAGGGTTAGGGTTACCCACTTTCCGACATTAGGGTTAGGGTGCACTCTTCCCGACATTAGGGTTAGGGTACCCCCTTTCGACATTAGGGTTAGGGTGCCCTCTTCCCGACATTAGGGTTAGGGTGCACTCAATCTGACATTATGGCTGGGGTGCACTCTTCCCGACATTAGGGTTAGGGTACCCACTTTCCGACATTAGGGTTAGGGTGCACTCTTCCCGACATTAGGGTTAGGGTACCCCCCTTTCCGACATTAGGGTTAGGGTGCCCTCTTCCCGACATTAGGGTTAGGGTGCACTCAATCTGACATTATGGCTGGGGTGCACTCTTCCCGACATTAGGGTTAGGGTACCCACTTTCCGACATTAGGGTTAGGGTGCACTCTTCCCGACATTAGGGTTAGGGTACCCCCTTTCCGACATTAGGGTTAGGGTGCCCTCTTCCCGACATTCGGGTTAGGGTGCACTCAATCTGACATTATGGCTGGGGTGCACTCTTCCCGACATTAGGGTTAGGGTACCCACTTTCCGACATTAGGGTTAGGGTGCACTCTTCCCGACATTAGGGTTAGGGTACCCCCTTTCCGACATTTAGGGTTAGGGTGCCCTCTTCCCGACATTTCGGGCTTAGGGTGCACTCAATCTGACATTATGGCTGGGGTGCACTCTTCCCGACATTAGGGTTAGGGTACCCACTTTCCGACATTAGGGTTAGGGTGCACTCTTCCCGACATTAGGGTTAGGGTACCCCCTTTCCGAAATTAGGGTTAGGGTGCCCTCTTCCCGACATTCGGGTTAGGGTGCACTCAATCTGACATTATGGCTGGGGTGCACTCTTCCCGACATTAGGGTTAGGGTACCCACTTTCCGACATTAGGGTTAGGGTGCACTCTTCCCGACATTAGGGTTAGGGTACCCCCTTCCGGACATTAGGGTTAGGGTGCCCTCTTCCCGACATTCGGGTTAGGGTGCACTCAATCTGACATTATGGCTGGGGTGCACTCTTCCCGACATTAGGGTTAGGGTACCCACTTTCCGACATTAGGGTTAGGGTGCACTCTTCCCGACATTAGGGTTAGGGTACCCCCTTTCCGACATTGGGGTTAGGGTGCCCTCTTCCCGACATTCGGGTTAGGGTGCACTCAATCTGACATTATGGCTGGGGTGCACTCTTCCCGACATTAGGGTTAGGGTACCCACTTTCCGACATTAGGGTTAGGGGCACTCTTCCCGACATTAGGGTTAGGGTACCCCCTTTCCGACATTAGGGTTAGGGTGCCCTCTTCCCGACATTCGGGTTAGGGTGCACTCAATCTGACATTATGGCTGGGGTGCACTCTTCCCGACATTAGGGTTAGGGTACCCACTTTCCGACATTAGGGTTAGGGTGCACTCTTCCCGACATTAGGGTTAGGGTACCCCCTTTCCGACATTGGGGTTAGGGTGCCCTCTTCCCAACATTCGGGTTAGGGTGCACTCAATCTGACATTATGGCTGGGGTGCACTCTTCCCGACATTAGTGTTAGGGTACCCACTTTCCGACATTAGGGTTAGGGTTAGGGTGCACTCTTCCCGACATTAGGGTTAGGGTACCCCCTTTCCGACATTAGGGTTAGGGTGCCCTCTTCCCGACATTCGGGTTTAGGGTGGCACTCAATCTGACATATGGCTGGGGTGCACTCTTCCCGACATTAGGGTTAGGGTACCCACTTTCCGACATTAGGGTTAGGGTGCACTCTTCCCGACATTAGGGTTAGGGTAGCCCTCTTCCGACATTAGGGTTAGGGTGCCCTCTTCCCGACATTCGGGTTAGGGTGCACTCAATCTGACATTATGGCTGGGGTGCACTCTTCCGACATTAGGGTTAGGGTACCCCACTTTCCGACATTAGGGTTAGGGTGCACTCTTTCCCGTACATAGGGTTAGGGTACCCCCTTTCCGACATTAGGGTTAGGGTGCCCTCTTCCCGACATTCGGGTTAGGGTGCACTCAATCTGACATTATGGCTGGGGTGCACTCTTCCCGACATTTAGGTTAGGGTACCCCACTTTCCGACATTAGGGTTAGGGTGCACTCTTCCCGACATTAGGGTTAGGGTACCCCCTTTCCGACATTGGGGTTAGGGTGCCCTCTTCCCGACATTCGGGTTAGGGTGCACTCAATCTGACATTATGGCTGGGGTGCACTCTTCCCGACATTAGGGTTAGGGTACCCACTTTCCGACATTAGGGTTAGGGTGCACTCTTCCCGACATTAGGGTTAGGGTACCCCCTTTCCGACATTAGGGTTAGGGTGCCCTCTTCCCGACATTCGGGTTAGGGTGCACTCAATCTGACATTATGGCTGGGGTGCACTCTTCCGACATTAGGGTTAGGGTACCCACTTTCCGACATTAGGGTTAGGGTGCACTCTTCCCGACATTAGGGTTAGGGTACCCCCTTTCCGACATTAGGGTTAGGGTGCCCTCTTCCCGACATTCGGGTTAGGGTGCACTCAATCTGACATTATGGCTGGGGTGCACTCTTCCCGACATTAGGGTTAGGGTACCCACTTTCCGACATTAGGGTTAGGGTGCACTCTTCCCGACATTAGGGTTAGGGTACCCCCTTTCCGACATTAGGGTTAGGGTGCCCTCTTCCCGACATTAGGGTTAGGGTGCACTCAATCTGACATTATGGCTGGGGTGCACTCTTCCCGACATTAGGGTTAGGGTACCCACTTTCCGACATTAGGGTTAGGGTGCACTCTTCCCGACATTAGGGTTAGGGTACCCCCTTTCCGACATTGGGGTTAGGGTGCCCTCTTCCCGACATTCGGGTTAGGGTGCACTCAATCTGACATTATGGCTGGGGTGCACTCTTCCCGACATTAGGGTTAGGGTACCCACTTTCCGACATTAGGGTTAGGGTGCACTCTTCCCGACATTAGGGTTAGGGTTACCCCCTTTCCGACATTAGGGTTAGGGTGCCCTCTTCCCGACATTCGGGTTAGGGTGCACTCAATCTGACATTATGGCTGGGGTGCACTCTTCCCGACATTAGGGTTAGGGTACCCACTTTCCGACATTAGGGTTAGGGTTGCACTCTTCCCGACATTAGGGTTAGGGTACCCCCTTTCCGACATTAGGGGTTAGGGTGCCCTCTTCCCGACATTCGGGTTAGGGTGCACTCAATCTGACATTATGGCTGGGGTGCACTCTTCCCGACATTAGGGTTAGGGTACCCACTTTCCGACATTAGGGTTAGGGTGCACTCTTCCCGACATTAGGGTTAGGGTACCCCCTTTCCGACATTTAGGGTTAGGGTGCCCTCTTCCCGACATTCGGGTTAGGGTGCACTCAATCTGACATTATGGCTGGGGTGCACTCTTCCCGACATTAGGGTTAGGGTACCCACTTTCCGACATTAGGGTTAGGGTGCACTCTTCCCGACATTAGGGTTAGGGTACCCCCTTCCGACATTAGGGTTAGGGTGCCCCTCTTCCCGACATTCGGGTTAGGGTGCACTCATTCTGACATTATGGCTGGGGTGCACTCTTCCCGACATTAGGGTTAGGGTACCACTTTCGACATTAGGGTTAGGGTGCACTCTTCCCGACATTAGGGTTAGGGTACCCCCTTTCCGACATTGGGGTTAGGGTGCCCTCTTCCCGACATTCGGGTTAGGGTGCACTCAATCTGACATTATGGCTGGGGTGCACTCTTCCCGACATTAGGGTTAGGGTACCCACTTTCCGACATTAGGGTTAGGGTGCACTCTTCCCGACATTAGGGTTAGGGTACCCCCTTTCCGACATAGGGGATAGGGTGCCCTCTTCCCGACATTCGGGTTTGGGTGCACTCAATCTGACATTATGGCTGGGGTGCACTCTTCCCGACATTAGGGTTAGGGTACCCACTTTCCGACATTAGGGTTAGGGTGCACTCTTCCCGACATTAGGGTTAGGGTACCCCCTTTCCGACATTAGGGTTAGGGTGCCCTCTTCCCGACATTCGGGTTAGGGTGCACTCAATCTGACATTATGGCTGGGGTGCACTCTTCCCGACATTAGGGTTAGGGTACCCACTTTCCGACATTAGGGTTAGGGTGCACTCTTCCCGACATTAGGGTTAGGGTACCCACTTTCCGACATTAGGGGTTTGGGTTGCCCTCTTCCCGACATTCGGGTTAGGGTGCACTCAATCTGACATTATGGCTGGGGTGCACTCTTCCCGACATTAGGGTTAGGGTACCCACTTTTCCGACATTAGGGTTAGGGTGCACTCTTCCCGACATTAGGGTTAGGGTACCCCCTTTCCGACATTAGGGTTAGGGTGCCCCTCTTCCCGACCTTAGGGTTAGGGTGCACTCAATCTGACATTATGGCTGGGGTGCACTCTTCCCGACATTAGGGTTAGGGTACCCACTTTCCGACATTAGGGTTAGGGTGCACTCTTCCCGACATTAGGGTTAGGGTACCCCCTTTCCGACATTGGGGTTAGGGTGCCCTCTTCCCGACATTAGGGTTAGGGTGCACTCAATCTGACATTATGGCTGGGGTGCACTCTTCCCGACATTAGGGTTAGGGTACCCACTTTCCGACATTAGGGTTAGGGTGCACTCTTCCCGACATTAGGGTTAGGGTACCCCTTTCCGACATTAGGGTTAGGGTGCCCTCTTCCCGACATTAGGGTTAGGGTGCACTCAATCTGACATTATGGCTGGGGTGCACTCTTCCCGACATTAGGGTTAGGGTACCCACTTTCCGACATTAGGGTTAGGGTGCACTCTTCCCGACATTAGGGTTAGGGTACCCCCTTTCCGACATTAGGGTTAGGGTGCCCTCTTCCCGACATTAGGGTTAGGGTGCACTCAATCTGACATTATGGCTGGGGTGCACTCTTCCCGACATTAGGGTTAGGGTACCCACTTTCCGACATTAGGGTTAGGGTGCACTCTTCCCGACATTAGGGTTAGGGTACCCACTTTCCGACATTAGGGTTAGGGTGCCCTCTTCCCGACATTAGGGTTAGGGTGCACTCAATCTGACATTATGGCTGGGGTGCACTCTTCCCGACATTAGGGTTAGGGTACCCACTTTCCGACATTAGGGTTAGGGTGCACTCTTCCCGACATTAGGGTTAGGGTACCCCTTTCCGACATTAGGGTTAGGGTGCCCTCTTCCCGACATTAGGGTTAGGGTGCACTCAATCTGACATTATGGCTGGGGTGCACTCTTCCCGACATTAGGGTTAGGGTACCCACTTTCCGACATTAGGGTTAGGGTGCACTCTTCCCGACATTAGGGTTAGGGTACCCTCTTTCCGACATTAGGGTTAGGGTGCCCACTTCCCGACATTAGGGTTAGGGTGCACTCAATCTGACATTATGGCTGGGGTGCACTCTTCCCGACATTAGGGTTAGGGTACCCACTTTCCGACATTAGGGTTAGGGTGCACTCTTCCCGACATTAGGGTTAGGGTACCCCCTTTCCGACATTAGGGTTAGGGTGCCCTCTTCCCGACATTAGGGTTAGGGTGCACTCAATCTGACATTATGGCTGGGGTGCACTCTTCCCGACATTAGGGTTAGGGTACCCACTTTCCGACATTAGGGTTAGGGTGCACTCTTCCCGACATTAGGGTTAGGGTACCCCCTTTCCGACATTAGGGTTAGGGTGCCCTCTTCCCGACATTAGGGTTAGGGTGCACTCAATCTGACATTATGGCTGGGGTGCACTCTTCCCGACATTAGGGTTAGGGTACCCACTTTCCGACATTAGGGTTAGGGTGCACTCTTCCCGACATTAGGGTTAGGGTACCCCCTTTCCGACATTAGGGTTAGGGTGCCCTCTTCCCGACATTAGGGTTAGGGTGCACTCAATCTGACATTATGGCTGGGGTGCACTCTTCCCGACATTAGGGTTAGGGTACCCACTTTCCGACATTAGGGTTTGGGTGCACTCTTCCCGACATTAGGGTTAGGGTACCCCCTTTCCGACATTAGGGTTAGGGTGCCCTCTTCCCGACATTAGGGTTTGGGTGCACTCAATCTGACATTATGGCTGGGGTGCACTCGTCCCGACATTAGGGTTAGGGTACCCACTTTCCGACATTAGGGTTAGGGTGCACTCTTCCCGACATTAGGGTTAGGGTACCCCCTTTCCGACATTAGGGTTAGGGTGCCCTCTTCCCGACATTAGGGTTAGGGTGCACTCAATCTGACATTATGGCTGGGGTGCACTCTTCCCGACATTAGGGTTAGGGTACCCACTTTCCGACATTAGGGTTAGGGTGCACTCTTCCCGACATTAGGGTTAGGGTACCCCCTTTCCGACATTAGGGTTAGGGTGCCCTCTTCCCGACATTAGGGTTAGGGTGCACTCAATCTGACATTATGGCTGGGGTGCACTCTTCCCGACATTAGGGTTAGGGTACCCACTTTCCGACATTAGGGTTAGGGTGCACTCTTCCCGACATTAGGGTTAGGGTACCCCCTTTCCGACATTAGGGTTAGGGTGCCCTCTTCCCGACATTAGGGTTAGGGTGCACTCAATCTGACATTATGGCTGGGGTGCACTCTTCCCGACATTAGGGTTAGGGTACCCACTTTCCGACCTTAGGGTTAGGGTGCACTCTTCCCGACATTAGGGTTAGGGTACCCCCTTTCCGACATTAGGGTTAGGGTGCCCTCTTCCCGACATTAGGGTTAGGGTGCACTCAATCTGACATTATGGCTGGGGTGCACTCTTCCCGACATTAGGGTTAGGGTACCCACTTTCCGACATTAGGGTTAGGGTGCACTCTTCCCGACATTAGGGTTAGGGTACCCCCTTTCGACATTAGGGTTAGGGTGCCCTCTTCCCGACATTAGGGTTAGGGTGCACTCAATCTGACATTATGGCTGGGGTGCACTCTTCCCGACATTAGGGTTAGGGTACCCACTTTCCGACATTAGGGTTAGGGTGCACTCTTCCCGACATTAGGGTTAGGGTACCCCCTATCCGACATTAGGGTTAGGGTGCCCTCTTCCCGACATTAGGGTTAGGGTGCACTCAATCTGACATTATGGCTGGGGTGCACTCTTCCCGACATTAGGGTTAGGGTACCCACTTTCCGACATTAGGGTTAGGGTGCACTCTTCCCGACATTAGGGTTAGGGTACCCCCTTTCCGACATTAGGGTTAGGGTGCCCTCTTCCCGACATTAGGGTTAGGGTGCACTCAATCTGACATTATGGCTGGGGTGCACTCTTCCCGACATTAGGGTTAGGGTACCCACTTTCCGACATTAGGGTTAGGGTGCACTCTTCCCGACATTAGGGTTAGGGTACCCCTTTCCGACATTAGGGTTAGGGTGCCTCTTCCCGACATTAGGGTTAGGGTGCACTCAATCTGACATTATGGCTGGGGTGCACTCTTCCCGACATTAGGGTTAGGGTACCCACTTTCCGACATTAGGGTTAGGGTGCACTCTTCCCGACATTAGGGTTAGGGTACCCCCTTTCCGACATTAGGGTTAGGGTGCCCTCTTCCCGACATTAGGGTTAGGGTGCACTCAATCTGACATTATGGCTGGGGTGCACTCTTCCCGACATTAGGGTTAGGGTACCCACTTTCCGACATTAGGGTTAGGGTGCACTCTTCCGACTTTAGGGTTAGGGTACCCCCTTTCCGACATTAGGGTTAGGGTGCCCTCTTCCCGACATTAGGGTTAGGGTGCACTCAATCTGACATTATGGCTGGGGTGCACTCTTCCCGACATTAGGGTTAGGGTACCCACTTTCCGACATTAGGGTTAGGGTGCACTCTTCCCGACATTAGGGTTAGGGTACCCCCTTTCCGACATTAGGGTTAGGGTGCCTCTTCCCGACATTAGGGTTAGGGTGCACTCAATCTGACATTATGGCTGGGGTGCACTCTTCCCGACATTAGGGTTAGGGTACCCACTTTCCGACATTAGGGTTAGGGTGCACTCTTCCCGACATTAGGGTTAGGGTACCCCCTTTCCGACATAAGGGTTAGGGTCCCTATTCCCGACATTAGGGTTAGGGTGCACTCAATCTGACATTATGGCTGGGGTGCACTCTTCCCGACATTAGGGTTAGGGTACCCACTTTCCGACATTAGGGTTAGGGTGCACTCTTCCCGACATTAGGGTTAGGGTACCCCCTTTCCGACATTAGGGTTAGGGTGCCCTCTTCCCGACATTAGGGTTAGGGTGCACTCAATCTGACATTATGGCTGGGGTGCACTCTTCCCGACATTAGGGTTAGGGTACCCACTTTCCGACATTAGGGTTAGGGTGCACTCTTCCCGACATTAGGGTTAGGGTACCCCCTTTCCGACATTAGGGTTAGGGTGCCCTCTTCCCGACATTAGGGTTAGGGTGCACTCAATCTGACATTATGGCTGGGGTGCACTCTTCCCGACATTAGGGTTAGGGTACCCACTTTCCGACATTAGGGTTAGGGTGCACTCTTCCCGACATTAGGGTTAGGGTACCCCCTTTCCGACATTAGGGTTAGGGTGCCCTCTTCCCGACATTAGGGTTAGGGTGCACTCAATCTGACATTATGGCTGGGGTGCACTCTTCCCGACATTAGGGTTAGGGTACCCACTTTCCGACATTAGGGTTAGGGTGCACTCTTCCCGACATTAGGGTTAGGGTACCCCCTTTCCGACATTAGGGTTAGGGTGCCCTCTTCCCGACATTAGGGTTAGGGTGCACTCAATCTGACATTATGGCTGGGGTGCACTCTTCCCGACATTAGGGTTAGGGTACCCACTTTCCGACATTAGGGTTAGGGTGCACTCTTCCCGACATTAGGGTTAGGGTACCCCCTTTCCGACATTAGGGTTAGGGTGCCCTCTTCCCGACATTAGGGTTAGGGTGCACTCAATCTGACATTATGGCTGGGGTGCACTCTTCCCGACATTAGGGTTAGGGTACCCACTTTCCGACATTAGGGTTAGGGTGCACTCTTCCCGACATTAGGGTTAGGGTACCCCCTTTCCGACATTAGGGTTAGGGTGCCCTCTTCCCGACATTAGGGTTAGGGTGCACTCAATCTGACATTATGGCTGGGGTGCACTCTTCCCGACATTAGGGTTAGGGTACCCACTTTCCGACATTAGGGTTAGGGTGCACTCTTCCCGACATTAGGGTTAGGGTACCCCCTTTCCGACATTAGGGTTAGGGTGCCTCTTCCCGACATTAGGGTTAGGGTGCACTCAATCTGACATTATGGCTGGGGTGCACTCTTCCCGACATTAGGGTTAGGGTACCCACTTTCCGACATTAGGGTTAGGGTGCACTCTTCCCGACATTAGGGTTAGGGTACCCCCTTTCCGACATTAGGGTTAGGGTGCCCTCTTCCCGACATTAGGGTTAGGGTGCACTCAATCTGACATTATGGCTGGGGTGCACTCTTCCCGACATTAGGGTTAGGGTACCCACTTTCCGACATTAGGGTTAGGGTGCACTCTTCCCGACATTAGGGTTAGGGTACCCCCTTTCCGACATTAGGGTTAGGGTGCCCTCTTCCCGACATTAGGGTTAGGGTGCACTCAATCTGACATTATGGCTGGGGTGCACTCTTCCCGACATTAGGGTTAGGGTACCCACTTTCCGACATTAGGGTTAGGGTGCACTCTTCCGACATTAGGGTTAGGGTACCCCCTTTCCGACATTAGGGTTAGTGTGCCCTCTTCCCGACATTAGGGTTAGGGTGCACTCAATCTGACATTATGGCTGGGGTGCACTCTTCCCGACATTAGGGTTAGGGTACCCACTTTCCGACATTAGGGTTAGGGTGCACTCTCCCGACATTAGGGTTAGGGTACCCCCTTTCCGACATTAGGGTTAGGGTGCCCTCTTCCCGACATTAGGGTTAGGGTGCACTCAATCTGACATTATGGCTGGGGTGCACTCTTCCGACATTAGGGTTAGGGTACCACTTTCCGACATTAGGGTTAGGGTGCACTCTTCCCGACATTAGGGTTAGGGTACCCCTTTCCGACATTAGGGTTAGGGTGCCTCTTCCCGACATTAGGGTTAGGGTGCACTCAATCTGACATTATGGCTGGGGTGCACTCTTCCCGACATTAGGGTTAGGGTACCCACTTTCCGACATTAGGGTTAGGGTGCACTCTTCCCGACATTAGGGTTAGGGTACCCCCTTTCCGACATTAGGGTTAGGGTGCCCTCTTCCCGACATTAGGGTTAGGGTGCACTCAATCTGACATTATGGCTGGGGTGCACTCTTCCCGACATTAGGGTTAGGGTACCCACTTTCCGACATTAGGGTTAGGGTGCACTCTTCCCGACATTAGGGTTAGGGTACCCCCTTTCCGACATTAGGGTTAGGGTGCCTCTTCCCGACATTAGGGTTAGGGTGCACTCAATCTGACATTATGGCTGGGGTGCACTCTTCCCGACATTAGGGTTAGGGTACCCACTTTCCGACATTAGGGTTAGGGTGCACTCTTCCCGACATTAGGGTTAGGGTACCCTTTTTCCGACATTAGGGTTAGGGTGCCCTCTTCCCGACATTAGGGTTAGGGTGCACTCAATCTGACATTATGGCTGGGGTGCACTCTTCCCGACATTAGGGTTAGGGTACCCACTTTCCGACATTAGGGTTAGGGTGCACTCTTCCCGACATTAGGGTTAGGGTGCCCTCTTCCCGACATTAGGGTTAGGGTGCACTCAATCTGACATTATGGCTGGGGTGCACTCTTCCCGACATTAGGGTTAGGGTACCCACTTTCCGACATTAGGGTTAGGGTGCACTCTTCCCGACATTAGGGTTAGGGTACCCCCTTTCGACATTAGGGTTAGGGTGCCTCTTCCCGACATTAGGGTTAGGGTGCACTCAATCTGACATTATGGCTGGGGTGCACTCTTCCCGACATTAGGGTTAGGGTACCCACTTTCCGACATTAGGGTTAGGGTGCACTCTTCCCGACATTAGGGTTAGGGTACCCCCTTCCGACATTAGGGTTAGGGTGCCCTCTTCCCGACATTAGGGTTAGGGTGCACTCAATCTGACATTATGGCTGGGGTGCACTCTTCCCGACATTAGGGTTAGGGTACCCACTTTCCGACATTAGGGTTAGGGTGCACTCTTCCCGACATTAGGGTTAGGGTACCCCCTTTCCGACATTAGGGTTAGGGTGCCCTCTTCCCGACATTAGGGTTAGGTGCACTCAATCTGACATTATGGCTGGGGTGCACTCTTCCCGACATTAGGGTTAGGGTACCCACTTTCCGACATTAGGGTTAGGGTGCACTCTTCCCGACATTAGGGTTAGGGTACCCCCTTTCCGACATTAGGGTTAGGGTGCCCTCTTCCCGACATTAGGGTTAGGGTGCACTCAATCTGACATTATGGCTGGGGTGCACTCTTCCCGACATTAGGGTTAGGGTACCCACTTCCGACATTAGGGTTAGGGTGCACTCTTCCCGACATTAGGGTTAGGGTACCCCCTTTCCGACATTAGGGTTAGGGTGCCCTCTTCCCGACATTAGGGTTAGGGTGCACTCAATCTGACATTATGGCTGGGGTGCACTCTTCCCGACATTAGGGTTAGGGTACCCACTTTCCGACATTAGGGTTAGGGTGCACTCTTCCCGACATTAGGGTTAGGGTACCCCCTTTCCGACATTAGGGTTAGGGTGCCCTCTTCCCGACATTAGGGTTAGGGTGCACTCAATCTGACATTATGGCTGGGGTGCACTTTTCCCGACATTAGGGTTAGGGTACCCACTTTCCGACATTAGGGTTAGGGTGCACTCTTCCGACATTAGGGTTAGGGTACCCCCTTTCCGACATTAGGGTTAGGGTGCCCTCTTCCCGACATAGGGTTAGGGTGCACTCAATCTGACATTATGGCTGGGGTGCACTCTTCCCGACATTAGGGTTAGGGTACCCACTTTCCGACATTAGGGTTAGGGTGCACTCTTCCCGACATTAGGGTTAGGGTACCCCCTTTCCGACATAGGGTTAGGGTGCCCTCTTCCCGACATTAGGGTTAGGGTGCACTCAATCTGACATTATGGCTGGGGTGCACTCTTCCCGACATTAGGGTTAGGGTACCCACTTTCCGACATTAGGGTTAGGGTGCACTTCCCGACATTAGGGTTAGGTTACCCCCTTCCGACATAGGGTTAGGGTGCCCTCTTCCCGACATTAGGGTTAGGGTGCACTCAATCTGACATTATGGCTGGGGTGCACTCTTCCCGACATTAGGGTTAGGGTACCCACTTTCCGACATTAGGGTTAGGGTGCACTCTTCCCGACATTAGGGTTAGGGTACCCCCTTTCCGACATTAGGGTTAGGGCGTCCTCTTCCCGACATTAGGGTTAGGGTGCACTCATTCTGACATTATGGCTGGGGTGCACTCTCCCGACATTAGGGTTAGGGTACCCACTTTCGACATTAGGGTTAGGGTGCACTCTTCCCGACATTAGGGTTAGGGTACCCCCTTTCCGACATTAGGGTTAGGGTGCCTTCTTCCCGACATTAGGGTTAGGGTGCACTCAATCTGACATTATGGCTGGGGTGCACTCTTCCCGACATTAGGGTT